>NW_027172970.1:0-530 GCF_018151085.1 Drosophila tropicalis | reverse complement strand
TTTTTAGAGTATGGATCTTGCATTTGGACTCCATGCACCAATATGAATTAGACTTGAATCCGTTCAGAAAAGCAGTTCCTTAGCTATTTGCTCTTCGTAAATCAACGCTGGGATCGCAAAATCAATTGCCTTCGCATTCTAGTAGACTTCTCTTGATTAACCTTGAGTCCCAATTAACTGTAGAATTATGCTTGGTGTCATTTTTATGCACAGGCTCCTAATTGATGATATCGACTCGCCTGAGTTATTAGCTCAGGTGAATCTGTCGGTACCATGTAGACGGAGACTCCTTTGATACTTTATCCTTAGTCGTTGTTCTTCCTAACTCCGCTATGCACTGAATCTTTTTAGGTCCTCTGCTCTGATTACAACCTTCTATGTCCTGTAATCGTCTCAGAGTTTTCAATTAATATCCTTAAACATTTATCCTATCTCCATTTGGGTTAATAGATAGCTGTAGCATTATTTGTTTGTCTGTTTTTTTATTGTGTACTTGTTCACGCGATTCGTGCTGCGTTATATGGCTGCAC
>NW_027172969.1:0-847 GCF_018151085.1 Drosophila tropicalis | reverse complement strand
TATGATGCCACGAATCCTTATGTCGTCCATTTATCCATATTGGCCCATGAAATTATTTTCAAATGAATGTGTCAAATTCACAGTATTTTCATATATTTCATAAATTAAGTTCTTATCTCTTCTTTTCGTTTTTAGATATAGCCGACCTGATATCACCAATCTCTAATTGACTTTTGCCACATTAGGGCAACATTGTTTGTTTCCGACTAAGGGATGCGACCCATTGTACAGCAGATGAAGGCTAACAATGCTCCACAAAAAGTATTGGCCCTTTACCAAACAATGCATTTGAATGGAAATTTCAGTGAACATACAGCACATAACTCAAGGCGAAATCAGGTGCACCCTCCCTTGAAAAGTAACACGTTTAGTTAAGTCCAACCTACACCTGGCTCAGGACAACAAACAAAAGTTTAGGTTCTGCTTCTTAGAATTTGGTGTTACAACCAGAGATCCAGGAGAAGGCTTTCGAGGAAATCAAAAGAGCGTAATGGTGCGGATAGCATTCTAGTGGTACGATCGCCTGAAATTGCCGTATTGTGAAGCTAAAGGACATATGCTCATCAACCTGTTTTCGTGGCATTCTAATCAATCCGATCAATTTTCCCTAACCTCGATACCTTGATCCAACACGCTACTAATCGATGGCCAATTAGAAATTGCTCAAAAATACCAGTATCTTGGTTTCGGACGACATCGCTGCATGGGTGATCTTCTGGGCAGGGCAGAATCTATTCATGTTTACGCACTATGGCTGTTTTCCCAAGAACTTCAAGCTGGTCGCCCTACCCCAGATCCAAGGGTACCTGGGATGCATTGCGTGGAGGGCCACAGCGGCACTGATTGA
>NW_027172968.1:0-4587 GCF_018151085.1 Drosophila tropicalis | reverse complement strand
TTTTGGCATAGAGTCAATTTTTTTTTTTTTTAGGTATTTTAAAATTTTGTTAATTTTTATTTTTTAAACATTCTAGTTAGACAAAAAAATATTTAACTTTAACATTTGACGCAATAGTTTTCTGTTAGGGCGCTGTTAAAGTCAGCTGTTTATATACCATATGTTTTGTAGGAAATTGGCGGCAAAAGTTTGGCAACTTTAATTGTTTGTTTTGGCGAAAGTTTACACAAAAGTGAAAGAATTTAATATGGAAAACGGTTGTCCAGGTATTGAAAACTATAGTTTATTTATAATTGAATCGTTTTTATGTGTTTCTGTTTAGTTGTACCGTGTTTTGTAAATGTGTATTTTTAGAATGAACTTAACAAGCGTAGTTGTGTTTCGTGGATCAGTACTTTTGGATGGCAAAGCGTTGCAAAAGGTTTTATATGCAGAGTTATTAACAAATTTGTACAGATTAATATGAAACTAATCTTTTTTGTCCGAATCCACACGTTTTCGATCAAATTTAATTTTTCTAGTACAATATTAATTTAGTCGTGCTAATCTGGTGGACATTTGGAGCAACAACAATCGCTCAGTCGACGCAGTGCAACAACATATATTGGCAAATTTTGCACAAAAACACTTAGATGAGGAGAACATAAGCTTAATAAATGAAAAAGTTACAGGCTTTGTAAATTACATTCGTAAGCACCTGCCGAAGTGTAATTCAACTCTTGAAAGATTTAAGATAAAACACTCGGAATGGCTTGCCAAAAGCTTATTCATTGACATCACTGGTCAATTTGCCTTAACAAATAAAATGGGTCGCCCAAAATGTGATTACGAAAGCGCTGGTCCACGTCTAAAAAGAAAATTAGTCGGTTGAAATTAGGATAAAAAGAACTTAGACTTAACAACTTTAGATGACAACTTTTAGCAACTTTACGACTGTAACAACTTGAAATACAACTTAAGCGACTTTTTTACACCTTCGGCCTATACGTCTGTTCTCTATCGTTCCTTCTCTCGTTTTTTCTTCTTATTTACTGATGATGCCACATTGTCGCACCGCATCCAGGGCTGCCATCTCTCAGCACATATGTAGCCATATGACACTACATGTATATGTATATGTATATGTATATGTATATGTATATGTATATGTATATGTATATGTATATGTATATGTATATGTATATGTATATGTATATGTATATGTATATGTATATGTATATGTATATGTATATGTATATGTATATGTATATGTATATGTATATGTATATGTATATGTATATGTATATGTATATGTATATGTATATGTATATGTATATGTATATGTATATGTATATGTATATGTATATGTATATGTATATGTATATGTATATGTATATGTATATGTATATGTATATGTATATGTATATGTATATGTATATGTATATGTATATGTATATGTATATGTATATGTATATGTATATGTATATGTATATGTATATGTATATGTATATGTATGTATATGTATATTTATATGTATATGAATCCTGTGCAGATCTGCAATGATTTATATTAAGTTGTAGAAACTTAATTTTTGCACTTGTTGGTTACCTTGACATACAACGGGCTTCCTCTGCTCAGAGTGTTATATGCCGCGCCTAGCACATAAGATGCACTTGCACTTGCGTCGTTGTTGCAGTCTTTAGATGCGTGACCACTCTCTCCACAGTTGAAGCATAGGCTGCCGGACTCGTGCTCCTTCTTACACCGGCGACTTTTTGTAAAGGAACGGTACCCTCAGCTGATTCTGCAGCAGTCGTATGTGTAGTAATATATCTGCCACTCCATCCCCCCCACACCACTCAATTTCACACTCCATTCACCAGCTGGGACTGGTTTTGTTGCATCTGCCGGCATGTCGTCGGTAGGAATGTACTTGACTTTTATATCTAAATGTTTCGTTCTTGGAGAAAATGAATTATTCCTTATGATGTGCAACGCATGGCTTCTTGGATGGCAGATACTGCTGCCATATATTCTGCTTCTGTAGAGGACAGTGCAGCGGTCCTCTGCCGTTGGGAACACCACGATATTGCTCCACCGTGTTGTACATAAATGTATCCTGATGTTGATCTCCTTCCATCGAGGTCTCCGCCCCAATCAGCATCACAAAAACCCTTTAAATCATCTCCGAATCTTTTAAGAATTCCTGCAATATAATTAGATTGATCAATTTTTATTGTGCCTTCGGTCTTATTGTGTCGAACACGCATGCCCAAAATCGAGGAAACTTCGCCCATATCTTTCATGTTAAATTTCTGCGATAGCTCGCCCTTGATTTTAGCTACCATTTGTTTGTTGTTGCTGAAAATTAATATATCGTCAACATATACTGCCACATATACCATGGTGGATTCAGCTACGTAATGGTATACACACTGATCCACTTCGCCACGTTGAAGACCAAAGCCTAGTTGAACCTTGTTCAGCATTTCATTCCAGACTCTGCTTGCCTGCTTAAGCCCGTAGAGCGATTTATTGAGGCGACAGACTTTTCCTTATTGATCGTCGAAGCCTTCAGGCTGACGCATATAGATTTCTTCTTGTAAATCGTCTCCGTGTAGTCAATACCCTCTTTCTGAGAAAATCCTTTAACAACAAGTCTTGCTTTATAGCGAGGCACCAAGTCCCCAGATGCTCGTTTTGTTTTAAAAACCCATTTTGACTGTATCGCCACTTTGCCCTTTGGTAATTCCGTTAGAGTCCACGTGTTATTTAATTCGTGAGAGAGCATTTCCGACTTCATTGCGTCTTCCCATGAATCTGCTAGTTTCGACTTTATTGCCTCTGTTAATGTAAGTGGGTTGTCACCTTGCGAGACTACACAACATAGGTGATGCTCTTCCAGCTTATTCGCAATCCTTTTCGATCTTCGAACACCAAATGCATCTGGAACGTGCGCAGCGGTAGTCTTTAGTTCCTCAGCATCGACCGTTTCTTCTGTATCCGTATTTCACGACTCAAACTCTGACGTAGACTGCTTTAACAGGTCTTCTTGATACAAAGGTTCTGCCATTATCCTGTACGGTACCCATTTCCCCAAAATGCTGTGTTGAGTCTCTGCAATTATTTTCGATGAAAACGACGTTCTTACTTATTAAAAACTTACGATCATATTTCCTGTACAGACGATATGCTTTCGAAGTGTCGCTGTATCCTACAAAAATGCATTCTTCAGATTTAGCATCTAGCTTCCCACGATTTTTCTTTGGGCTGTACAACCAAATATACGCATATACTTTAAGTTTGGCTTAGATCCAGTCCAAAGTTCTTCGGGAGATGAGCTATTTTCACGACAAGGCATTCGGTTAGTTATATGAGCTGCAGTGTTAGCGGCTTCCGCCCAATAAATGTTGGGCAATGCTGAGTCCAGCAACATGCAGCGCACTCTCTCCAGGAGTGTGCGATTCATCCGCTTTGCGACACCATTTTGCTCAGGGTTATACGGCTCTGTAGTCTGATGCAGAATACCTGCATTCTGCAAAAAATGTTCAAGCTCTTGGTTGCAATATTCCTTCCCATTGTCAGAACGCAAATTGCGAATTTTTCGTCCTGTTTGGTTCTCTGCCAGATTTTTGAAAATCTCGAACTTCCTGACTACATCTGACTTCTCCTTAATTGAGTACACAAACACCTTCCGAGAAAAATCATCAACGAAGACAAGCATAAATCTTGCACCAGGAAAGGACTTGACTCTCAATGGTCCAAGCACATCTGACTGGACAAGATCTAAAAGACCTTTGGCACGGATTCCAGGCTGCTTGCTTATCATACGAGTTTGTTTTCCTTTAAGGCACACAATGCATTTATCCCGGCACGATTCATTAACAGAGTATTCAACACCATCGGTGGCTTCTTTTACCAGCTGTAATTTTGTGTCACAAATGTGGCCCATCCTACGATGCCATAGTTCGAATCCATTTATTGCGACCAAGACTTTCTCTACCTTTGGCAGTTCACAATTCAGTCATAGCCAGTGGCTTTCAAAATTTTTTTCTCAAAGATGTAGCAATGGTTTCTTTTCGAAAACAAGCCTTTTCCTCTTTTTGCCATTTGGCTTACAGATAACAGATTTCCACACAAATTTGGAACATACTCTACACCATGAATATTACCTTTAACTGATTTGCCATTTACATGGAACAAAATTTCTACATCGCCTCTGCATTTTACATGCAGTTTCTCTTTGTTCGCTATTATTACGCTCTTGTTGCTAACATCAGATTCGTTGCTTAGCAATCTCCGATCATTTGTCATGTGAGTTGAAGCCCCAGAATCAATGTACCACATTGTTTCGCTCTTGCCTACATGTGGATTTGCATTTACTAAGAGCGGAGTATTCGATGCAAGAGCTGCTTTCTCTTCATCGCTTCTCTCTTCTTGCACTACGCTTGGGCATACTTTTCGCACATGCCCTTTACCACCGCATGCGTAGCAAATAACTGTTTAACTTTTCTTTGTCCCTCTTAGCTTGCTTTGATTCTCTTGAGTACATGGCATTCGAATTGATTCCAGCGTTGTTGTCAAACTTCACGTATGGTAGCAACATAC
>NW_027172967.1:0-1168 GCF_018151085.1 Drosophila tropicalis | reverse complement strand
ACATCGAAAGCATAATCATCTTCAGTAAAAGCGTGGATGAGCATATGACCAACATAGAGAGGAGTATTCGAAAAGTAGCCAAGGCAAGCCTTCGAATCAACTTAGAAGAGACAACCTTTATGCAAACAGAGGTGAATTTCTTGGGATATACTGTGTCCAATAAAGGGATTCGGACTGACGAAAAAAGGTGGCAGCCGTCACAACGATGAATCCTCCCACTAATCCAAAAGAATTGAAGAGCTTCTAGGGGACGACATCCTACTACAGAAAATTTATTCCAGATTACGCCAAGGTAGCAAAACCATTGACAAGCTCACCAGAGGAGATTTAGGCCGAGGTCAGGGCTAACCAATCAAGGAATGTGCAAATCACGCTCGGGGACAAGGAGCTGAAGGCTTTTGAAGACCTCGAGGCGCTGTTCTAAGTATCATCAGAAGTATTGCCCTTCCCAGATTTTAACAAATCATTCAACATCACGACTGACGATTCAAATGAAGCACTCCGAGGAATCCTCTCTCCCGGCCTACACAAGATGAAAAAAAGATCGACCAATCCCCTTTATTTCCCTTGGGCTTTCACACACCGAAGAAAATTACGTCATAATATGAGAAGAAATGCTAGCCATTTTATGGGGGATTGTATGCTCTACGCTCGTACCGACACGGAGCCGAGAGAATCCGGGTGTATACCGATTATCAGCCACTGACGTTCGCCTTGGGGAAATCCCGCAACTCCAATGCCAAGCTAAAACGATGAAAGGACCGGATTGAGGGAGTACAACTGCAAGCTGCTCTACATGGGTAGCAGGATCACCAGACGCGGATGATTGGGACCAAATATTGCAGTCCCAGTACTCACTCATTAGGAAAAACAACCAACAATTTACAATTAACAATCGAAGTTCCTATCTGGCATCCAAGAAGCGTTCAACAAAATCAACGAGTTAACGGGTGCCCTAAATACACTCAGCAAGATAACGATTCCGAATTGACCACCCTGCTAAATAAGATCCTACTGCTACACTCACAACCGCATGTACATAATATTTAAGTACACCATAACCCATATCATTCAACACTATTTTGCCGATTATATTCAGCGATTCCATATCTTTTCTTCCCACCAGACTTTTTGGCACTTCCAGTCAAGTGAAGCACCATATATTTTT
>NW_027172966.1:0-639 GCF_018151085.1 Drosophila tropicalis | reverse complement strand
GACATCAAATTCCACACTGGCCAGTTCTGGGAAAAAAGTGTTCTTGACCACCCTCGACCCAACATCCGGATTCCATCTGCTTTCTGATGCGAGAGAAAAAGACATTCGGGAAGACAGTTTTCTCCGGGTGTTAAACGGAATATGAAGGGGGGTGTTTCATCACTGAGACTCCCTATGGATGTCAAAATGCCCCCGGCCATATTCAAGCGGGATGATTGACCATGTCCTGAGGGACTCTCCCTGGCAGGTACGCTGCAGCATGTATATGCAACGGGTGAAGACATAATCATCTTCCTCTCTTGTGCAAAAGTGTGATGAGCATATGACCAACATATGTGAGAAGGTACTCGAAAAGTAGCTAAGGCAAAAAGCCTTCGAATCAACTTAGAGAAGACAACCTTATGCAAACAGAGTAAATTCTGGGATATACTGTGTCCACAAAGTGATCTTCGGACTGACGAAAAAAGGTGGCAGCCGTCACAGCGATGAATCCTCCCACTAATCCAAAGAATTGAAGAGCTTCTAGGGGACGACATCCTACTACAGAAAATTTAGATTCGAGATTACGCTCGGGTAGCAAACCATTGGACAAAGCTCACTCAGAGGAGATTTAGCTGTGTCAGCTAACCAATGAACGAA
>NW_027172965.1:0-3750 GCF_018151085.1 Drosophila tropicalis | reverse complement strand
TGATGATGATGCTGACCAAACTGTGAAACCCGCACACAGTGAAAACGAAGGACATTGATGCCGTCGAGGGTAAATCAGTGTCACTGCCCTGCCCCATTACCGAGCCTTTGGATAATGTTTATATGGTCTTATGGTTTCGTGATAATGCGGGCATACCACTCTATAGGTAAGTCACAGCCAGTCAGTGTCTGAGGTTCGCATTTAATTAAATGCACAAGAGAGAGAGGGGGGAGAGAACACAAAAGAAAGAAAGAAAAGAATAGAGGAGGAAAGAGTTTGTTGTGGGAGTTGCCTTTCAAATTGCTGCTTAAGCTAGATAAGTGTGTCGCAGACTATATGTGATTTACCTCTTGTTATATTCTCTTTTTTTTTTTTTTTTTTTTGCCCTGGATTCTGGTTTCATGATATTTTATTTCTTTTTTTCCCGAAATGCCTCTTATTTCAGGGAATTATCTTAATTATGTTTACGTAATTTACAGTGATTAAGCTCAGGCATCAGGTTGCAAAAAAGCCAACCACAAATATTGACTTACACAATCTTTTACATTATAATTTGTGTGTGATGGTAAGGGGTAATGTTGGGCTATAGCTTTAATATAAATTAAGGCAAAAATTGCCAACTTCATTTTAACTTCTAATTGCATTCACGTAATTCTCATGCCACGTTGCGCCTTTTGGTTGTCAACTCGGGAAGCCCATTCTGTGCAATAGGGTAACACAGGACATTTAAGGCCAAAGAAGAAACTATTTGGTATTAAAAAGGTATAAGGATGATAAGGAATTCACGAGCTAATAAATTTTTTACTTAAAGTCCTTTTATTTGTTTAATTTTCGTCTTCTTTTGCCTCGACAACGTAATATTAGATAACAAATTCAACTTATCTTTGGTTTTTTTTTTCTAATATGCAATAAATCGACCATTGCCTGCCTTTTTTTCGCTTTTATTTGAATTGTGATTAGCAAATAGTTTAACTTGAATCAGTTAAATGGCACATTAGTGCTTAGCGAAATCCTTTGTCTGTTTTAATCAACAATTTTTAGCTTGCTTATTCCAGAATTTAATTTGTTTGTTTAAATACTTCATTTTCCTTTTCTAGTTTTGATCACCAAATGATGTATTGAAAATTAATCATCAAGGGTAGTTAAATAGTTCATCATTAAGAAGAAGTTTTAATCTCATTTGTTTTTTGTGCACGTCTTTGGCCATTTTCATTACACTCAATTTGCATAGAGATGTCGTGTTGCTTCTCTTTCTTTTTTAGGCCCTTTCTATTGCTCACTGCCTCCCCCTGGTGTTGCGTATTATTTAGCCATAAACCTTTGCCAGCATAGGCTTCAAAGAACTGTTATTAAGTTGCTTGCTCTCAGTGCAATTTTACTTTCGCACAATTTAAACGAAGTGAAACTCTTTTTTTTTACCAGTCCTTTTTAGACCTTCCTTTTCAGTTATTCAGTGCGTTTTTTTTTTTTTTTTTTTTTTGTTTTAATTAAAATGGCAACGTAGCGCGGAAGGAAAAAAAAAATGGGTTAACGCTTGCTGCGCTTTCGCTTGCACTTGAGTCGCCCGTTCTGCCGCCTACTGGGCCGCCTGCTCATCGCATCATCGTCCTGAACGTCGTCCTGGTCGTCGGCGTAGTCACTCGTTCAGTCTGCAATTAAGTTGTTGCATTCGCGTTGAGTGTCGGCGGCGAGTTCGACGCCTGGCCGCATAAATTATTATTTTGTGTTGCATACAAAAAGGCGCTTAAAGCGCAACCTTAGTTAAAAAGACTACAAAATGTCTATAAAAAGAAATGTTGCCACTATTTTGGGCACTTCGCTCTTTTTCCGTTCATAAAGTGACGTCACTTATTAAATTTTTAAATATTTTTAGAAATATGTGAAGACTGAAGACTTTTCTTAAATCAAACTATAGCATAACCCAAAGAAACCTATTGCTTGAGATTTGCAGTTCTCCAATTACCCGTTCATTGTTTAAGCAATTTAGTGACTCGTAAGCCTAATGGAGGTCAAATTCAGGAAACATATAAATGAGAACACACGAAATTGTTGCCATTTTATGCACCAAGTCCCTTTTTATCTGTAGATTTTAATAAACCTTTTAATAAAAAATCTCAAAAATCGACTCCACCAAGAGTCAAGAACTAGATGTCAATAAGGGTGGTTCCTGTCTCGAAGGATTCTAATTCTAATTGTTGGGACTATCAAATAAAGACTACAATTTGTCACTTTAAGAGTTGCACCTCCGTTCCTCTATGGTAACTCTCACAATTCATTGGGAATAAAATTTTCTTAATACTAACTTTATTTTCCTAGCTTGTTTTCCAGTATAGACAAACATTGATGGGCTTTCACTTGGCCTTTATTTATTTATAATTTTATCGCTTTATTCTCTTGGAAGTGAAAATTTATATATCTTACGAAAACTTTTACCCATTAAATGCAGTGCGTTTGGCATAAAAGCTGCACAAGAAATTAAGAGAAAAAATAAAACATAAAGTAAATGAAAAGAACAAAAACACACACAAACGAATAAAACCTAGCCAAAATTTTATCTGCGGAACATAAATTGCATTTTGGCAAACGCTGCTTTTCCTCTGTCACTAACCTCCCAATGGCCACCAAGATCCCCGCCGACTCCCTTCCTTCCTCTTGGCTAATGAGCAGGCTGAAAATAAATTACGCTAATTTTCGTGCACAAGCTGAAAATGGCTAAAAAAAAGGAGGGTAAAACCAACAACAAACGGCCTGAGTTATATTGGCTATGGGTTTCATTAATTTCATAGAATGAAAGAGATAGAGACAGACACAGAGAAAGAGCAATCGGGAGGAATTTATATCAATGCTTACCTTATCCACCTAACAGGCAACTTAAATTTTTAATGTTATTTAATGTTTTTGCTTTTATTATACGTGTTCTTTTTTTTTCCTTTCTTTCTTCTCATTTCTGCAGCTTTGATGTGCGGGATAAAGAGGCCAGAGACCAGCCCCGACATTGGTCAGCCCCGGAGGTTTTTGGCTCACGTGCCAAATTTCATTTTGATTCGCAGCCAGCAACATTGGAAATTAAGGTGAGATTTGCTATATAAATGCGATTGTGCCACAATATATGTATGTAAACCTATATAATATTAAAGCCAGGGCCAGGGCAAAAAAAAAAAATTAAACAAAAAACTAAAGTTTTGCATTTATTAAATGAATCAAATATAAATGAAAATGTATCACAAAAAAAAAAATGCGGAAAATGAAATAAAAAAAGGAAAGCGGAACGGAAAAATAAATAAATTGTGTACAAATTGTAATCAAATATTCTATATTCTGCGGCTGATAGAGAAATAAAACATACAAAAATACAAGTTTAATCTCGCTGACATGATGGAAAATCCGAGTATACCCTGTATTACAATTTTTTTTTAATTAAAAACTTTTAGCAATAGCTGAAAGGTTTTTCCTAAACTAACAATATTAAGCTCGTTTATATAAAATATATTTTCAAAATTGCACAATAAAAAAATCAAACTGATAGAGGATCTAAGAATTAATCATCATTTATTATTTATATTGCGAAACCTTTTTTGAGTGTATTTAAAAATGAATAACTAAAAGTCATTTTGATGCATATCGAAAAATTAGTTAAAGTCAACTTACATTAGCAAATGCAATCATATGAAATTTGTTATAAATTTAATCATGAAAATATCTGTGAAATAAAAAATTAGCTGGCAAAAACAGAAAGTGACAGAATATGTA
>NW_027172964.1:0-1179 GCF_018151085.1 Drosophila tropicalis | reverse complement strand
TGTTCACGCCACCTGGTGGAACAGCAAAGTGAGCGGCGAAGAGCAGTGTGAGCGGTGAGGAGTGAGGAGGGTTTTTCAGATCCTCGGCATCTACGGTCACACCAGGAGGAGTGACTCTTGTTTTTTCCAATGGCTCCCGCTGATCAGCCCTTGAATCGAGCTTTTCACCCGAACACCCGTTCTTTTGCCTTTGATTTGTCAATTTTTCAACAACCATTTCGTGTGTGTCGGGCTCTCTGTGAATATTTAATAAAGCATAAGTTTATTTAACCGGAAGTTTTCGCGCGTTTTAATTCACCACCCGCTCACCATACCCAGAAGAAATTGGCACCCGCCAACTTCTGCTTTGTATTTATTTGGATCCTTCCGCCCTCCACCACGAACATTGGTCCTTCGAGCCGGATATCCTTCCGCTCCTCCAGCTTGCATCGGCGGAATTCCTGATAAGTACAAAATTTCATTATTCATTTCATTTCCATACTACTAAAAGTGTGAGGTTTCCGCTTCTCCATAGCGACCTACACACTTTTACATATTAATGTACATACCTGACCTGTTCCAAGGTTACATGGTAGTTCCTAATCCCTTAGCGTGATTGTCCAACGTTCTCGTTTTACATTCCACAGTATCCATTTTTTATTTATGTTTTTTCCCTCGCACTTGTCCAAATCCACCCCTTTTTTTTACATATGCATTCACATGTACATGTGTGTAATTTCCACAGCTGTTTGCCAAATCCACGTAAAAGTTTAAAAAAAAAAAAACAAAAAAAAATATTAAAGTGTTATAAAAAATAGGGAAAAAATAATAATCAAAGTGTTCACCGCGTTTTCTTATGTGTTTGGAATAATTACTTTTAATGCCAAACTTATTTCCGCACGCGCGTATCTACGTACATTTTCTGAAAGATAAATGTATAAGTATCGATGGCAACGGATTTCTTTTCTTCTGATGAGCAGCTGTATGTCTGTCTCGTTTGGTGGTTGCCGGAAGAAGAAGGAAAGACGCCACGCTCTAGTGTGACCTTAGGTCGCGTACCAATATATACCATCGATACTTAAAATACTAACAATCGATACTTAGTACTAACAATCGATACTTATTACTAACAATCGATACTACAACACCGGTTTCGGTATGTACATGAGCATTTAACAAACTTGTAAATAATTGGGATCT
>NW_027172963.1:0-2064 GCF_018151085.1 Drosophila tropicalis | reverse complement strand
GAAACGCGTTGCCACCTCAAGAAAAACGATAGATCATTTATCACTATCCTCATATTATGCGTTTATCGATCGATCGATACCAATATTTTTATTTATTGATTGATCGCTATTGGCAAAGTGGCGCGTAAAGTCGTTAAGTTTAAAAATTTGAAAGTTTAAACAAGCGCACGCTACATTTTCTTTCTATATTTGCATTTAGAGCCAAATGATTTTTGAACTCAAAAGCTGTCCTAGTGGTTAATTCTTTTTTTCAAGAAAACGGTTAATTCCTCTGCACTGGAAAGTTTTTTTAAAGTTTATTGAATGGCATATGTCGATGCTACTAGAGTAGACTTCAACATTGCCATCAAAATTTCCAACAAACTTTAGTTTGTTGCATGATGGATCCTTGCAATAAGCATATGCAACGAAGCTATCCAAATTAATTCGAACCGAATTAAAATTAACACTACAAGCATTGTTTGTTAAACCATAATACTCTCGAACAATGTGTCCAATCTTTTTTTTTTAGAAAATATTGAGCAGCAGACTTCAAAAAGTTCTTTAAACTGCTGTACTTTTATATCACAAATGTGATAAGAATATCCAGTTTTAGGTAAAGCTTTCGATTTTCGACCATTTTGACATCGACATTTAAGCTGGTTTTTCCTAGCCTGCAATCTTTGCGCAAACACTTCAATCGGCTTGCGACGAAACTTTCGTCTAGAGGTTTGGACGACAACTCTAATTGTGATACATCTTTCTGAACAACGTCAGCAGATATATCTATTTCTTCAACATTTAAAAAACTATCCGCGTTTAGCGGAAATTGAATCTCATTAGCAGATAATTCTGCTGCATTAAAGAGTTCGGAATCTTTTACACTTTTTGTCAATAAAATTCTTTTAAAGGTTTTATTAACAAGTAAACGCCATTTTCGCGTTGAACCATTAACTTTCACGAAGTTATGTTGGGACCTATTATTGAATATAAGTGCAATTTGCAAATAATTCTCATCAGTTAATCCTAAAGAGGGATTAAGAATTTCATTAGAAATTAATTCATCTATAATATTTCTAATGCTTATAGAGTTATTCCTAAAAGAGAAATATAAAAAACAATTCATTAGAAAACCAGAGGGCCGGGGCTAACTTCGACCGCGTCAAAGTTTGTATACCCTTGCAACTTTTTTGGTAACTCTATCCTTACCTATTAGCCATCAATGTGGAAGAACGTTTTATCTAAAAAGGCTTAAGCTTGAGAAAGAAAGGCCTACAATCATAGGAAATAACGAAGATATTGATCAAAGTCACTGTTTTCCACCGATCGTTCCTATGGGAGCTATATGATATAGTCACCCGATCTTTATCAAATTCGGCACAGTCATTAACATATATATTAAATTAAGAAATGTTTAATTTAAAAGCAATCGCGTTAAAAGTAACGAAGTTATTTACAAAAGTCACTGTTTTCGACCAATCGTTCCTATGGGAGCTATATGATATAGTCACCCGATCTTGATCAAATTTGGCATAGTCGCTTATAGGCGTAGTAAACTCTCTAATATTAAGTTTCACGAGAATAGCTCAGAAAATAACGAAGTTATTGAGAAAGTCACTGTTTGTGACTTGGCCGTTTGTATCGGAGCTATATGATATAGTCACCCGATCTTGATCAAATTTGGCATAGTCGCTTATAGGCGTAGTAAACTCTCTAATATTAAGTTTCACGATAATAGCATAAAAAATAACGAAGTTATTGAGAAAAGTCACTGTTCGTGACTTTGGGGTTTGTATGGGAGCTATATGATATAGTGGTCCGATCCGGCTGAATCCGAGATATACAACGCCTGCAGTATATACAAGCCTACGTGCAAAATTTCAGCTCTGTAGCTCTTACGGTCTAGGAGGAGTTTGCGTTGATCCAGACGGACGGACGGACGGACGGACGGACATGGCTAGTTGAACTCGTCTCGTCGTGCTGATCAAGAATATATATACTTTGTATGGTCGGAGATGCTTCGTTCTATGCGTTGCACACTTCTGACCAAAATTAATATACCCTTTTTGCAAGGGTATAATGAAC
>NW_027172962.1:0-3144 GCF_018151085.1 Drosophila tropicalis | reverse complement strand
CTATAAGCCGGGTTAAACAAAGTCTACCCAAATCGAAATGAACATAGCATTAAATGCCGAAACCCCAATTTTTTTCGCGTCCGCGTAGAGCTACCGTTTTTAAGAAGCCAAAATAGTCGACCAACAAATAGAAGAGTGGATAAACAACGATGTAATTGAAGAATCTAAATCAGAGTTTACAAGAGTCCTGTAGTCCCTGTCAAAAACCGTGACGGCTCACCGAGATTTTGTAGTGATTTTAGACGCATCAATAAAGTAATTGTAAAAGATCGTTTTCCCGGATTTGGTGCGGTCCTATTGCAAAAATCAGATGAAGACGACGAATTACATACCCCCTGTTTATTTTATGAATAAGAAGACGAACAACTTAAAGCTATTAAGGAAGTACTTACTGATAAAAGGGAGCCCTATGACAACTATTTTTTAAAGTCAGATATTTTGTACAAGCTTGTAAATGACGTCTAATTAATTGTGGTACCAAACAGTATGCAAAAACAAATAATTAGCCGAGCACATGACAGAGGTAAATTCGCAATCAAAACCAGAGGGCCGGCGCTAACTTCGACCGCGTCAAAGTTTGTATACCCCTGCAACTTTTTTGATAACTCTTTCCTTACCTATTAGCCATCAATGTGGAAGAACGTTTTATCTAAAAAGGCCTATGTTTGCGAAAGAATGGCCTACAATCGTAGGAAATAACGAAGATATTGATCATAGTCACCCGATCTCTATCGATCTTTAATTTGAAAGCAATCGCGTTAAAAGTAACGAAGTTATTTACAAAAGTCACTGTTTTCGACCGATCGTTCCTATGGGAGCTATATGATATAGTTACCCGATCTTGATCAAATTTGACACAGTCGTTTATAAGCGAATTCAACTCTCTAATATTAAGTTTCAGCAAAGAAAAAGCAAAGAAAATAACGAAGTTATTGAGAAAAGTCACTGTTCGTGACTTTGGGGGTTTGTATGGGAGCTATATCCGAGATATACAACGCAGTATATACAAGCCTACGTTACAGCTCTGTAGCTCTTACGGTCTAGGAGGAGTTTGCGTTGATCCAGACGGACGGACGGACGGATGGACATGGCTATTTGAACTCGTCTCGTCGTGCTGAACAAGAATATATATACTTTGTATGGTCGGAGATGCTTCGTTCTATGCGTTGCACACTTCTGACCAAAATTAATATACCCTTTTTGCAAGGGTATAAAAACTAAGGAATTGATTTGCAAGGATTATTTTATACCAAACATCGAGGATAAAATCGAAAAATACATCAGCTGCTGTATATCATGAGTAATCGCAAAAGAGGTAAGCAGGAAGGTCTGCTACATCCATTACAAAAAGAAGACGTCCCGTTGCACACATATCATGTAGATTTTTTGGGTCCCCTTGACTCGACGCATAAGAATTATAAGCATATCCTAGCCGCAATTGACTCATTCACTAAATTCTGTTGGCTTTATCAGACGAAGTCAACAACTGCAAACGAAGTTATAGCAAAGCTGTCTGCACAGAGTTCAATTTTCGGTAATCCTTCAACCATTTTTCGGATAGAGGTGCTGCTTTCACCGCAGATATCTTTATTCAGTATGGCCGAGATGAAAACATTAAATTGGTGAAAACGACAACTGGTCTACCCCGAGTAAACGGACAAGTTGAGAGGTTGAATACAAATATAATTTCAGTACTATCTAAGCTCAGCATCGACGATCCAACGGTACAAACGCGTATCCAGAGTCCAACAAGCAATTAATTCCACATATGCTAGAAGTATTAATTCTACACCTTTCGTGCTGCTAATAGGAGTAAAGATGCAAACCAAAGACGACGATCAGCTAATAAAACTAATTAACGATGAAACCATAGCTACATTTAACAACGACCACAACGAACTACGATGCAAAGCCAAGACGCAGATCCTGAAGATGCGAAACGAGAATAAAAGTCATACAAGTTGAGACGTAAACCAGCCAAACATTACGACGTTGGTGATCTAGTCGCCATAAAGCGAACACGATTTGGCGCTGGATTAATATTGAAGTCAAAGTTTTTAAGCCCATACCAAGTTGTTAAAGTAAAGCAAAACAATGCATATGATGTACTTAAGATGGGAAGTTCAGAAGCTCCGAAGAATACGTCAACGTGTGCTGAATATATGAAGCCATGGTCAACAGACTATGATGATGATGACGACGGCGCATTCGGGCTTAGTCAGGACGGCCGGATGTGGGGTTGGGTTGGTAACGCCGAATGGCCAGACCACCTCAAAACAGCTGTTAAACGACGGTGTGGCAAGCGACCCACAAAAACAACGGTGTGGCAATGCTGCTACGAGACGAGGAGGAACTTTGAAGACGAGCCAACGACGAGAAGACGTTAATTAAAGAAGTATTAAAGACAAAAAAGAAGTAAAGAAGTTTATAAAAAAGAAGTAAAGAAATGTTAAAGACGAAAGACGTGTAAAAACCTAAAGACGAAACAATTACCATTCAATTCATTTTTCATAGTTTACTAAAACCTAATTATAATCTAAAATAAAACCTATTATCATATAACTAAATATAAATCAAACGGGACTACTTATTTCTACGGAATCGGAACCTAGTCCCACAGATATGCAATTTATCAAAATGAGAAAACCGAAATACCAAATTATCTTTTGCTATTTATTCAAAGTAAGCGACTTTAGTTGAAGTTTAAAGTCGAGATTGGCTTGAAACAAAAAGAGCAATCACAAAAATCTTTAACGATATGGGTAAACACTTAAAAATCAAGCAGATAAGGACTCAGCTTTCATTTGCATAGCACTTTAAAATTGGCTACAATCGGAAAACGTTTATGTAAGTAGCAAAATAGTGTTTCAGACGTACAAAGATTCCACAGGTCTGTAAAGGAAAACCACAGAATTATAAATGCAGAATCTATTATAGAAAAACTGAATTTGAAACTATCCTTTACACATATAACCATAAAATTAAACATCTAACGACAAACAGAACACCAGCTGGGCTCTTTAATTACGCATGCACAACTCTGTATAATAACAAATCAAAACAAAGTGATAAATTAAATGAAATAAGAAATTTTTGAAATTTTTGTAATAAATACAGGGTATGAACAAGCCTCTTTAGTTAGAT
>NW_027172961.1:0-495 GCF_018151085.1 Drosophila tropicalis | reverse complement strand
CTACAGCCGCTATTTTGGATTACACAGGGCGCCATCCTTATATAAAAAAGAGGCCATACAAGCGTGCTGTAGGGTCCACCTGCCATACAGCCGCCATTTTGATTACACAGGGTGCCATCCTTTATATAGAATCCTTACAAAGTGCAGGGGTCCACCCTACAGCTCTCCATTTTGATTACACAGGGCGCCATCCTTTAAATAGAGGCCCTACAATGTACAGGGTCCACCTTACAGCCGCCATTCTGATTACACACAGGGTGCCATCCTTTATATAAATATTCAGTGTACAAGGTGCAGGGTCCACCCTATAGTCCTTATTTTCCTTGGTATTCAACGAATCTCTACAGCCTCCATTTTGACTTACAATAGGGTGCCATCCTTAAATAGAGGCCATACAAGGTGCAGGGTCCACCTACAGCTGCTATTTGATTACACAGGGTGCCATCCTTATATAGAGGCCATACAAGGCCAGGGTCCACCCTACAGCCTCCATTT